>NC_069124.1:25965988-26005988 GCF_026914265.1 Mya arenaria | reverse complement strand
ATTGGTCACTTGAAGAAGTGAAGTGTTCGCGATTAGTGTGAATACGAACAGATCACTTAAGTGTCACTCCCCTTGTCCACTCAAGTGATCACTTGAGTGACCCTTACGTGAATGTGATTGAAGTGTCAGTGAGAGTGGCTGTTCTGAATTCGTCTCTAAAGGATAATTAACATTCTTACCAACGCCACCTGCCAATCCAATGATGACCACGACAACAATAGCTAACGATAAGGTGGAACGATTTGATGTCATTTCTGGTCAGGTAGTTCTGAAGTATTTAACACCCATATGCATAAATCTAAGCTATATTGATGCAACCACGCATATTGTAAAATCTTAAACTGGCTAAAGTGTTGTCGGTTGTGTTTTATAATAATCCACTCCTGTGGAAGTTTACCACGGATGTTTGAATTTTGTCCAGTGTACATTGTTTTTAACTTTGAAACTACTGCAAAGTGTGAAATCAACTTCGAGTTTTACATCTGTTTTATGTGTTTAAAGGTTTTCCGAACGATACATAAACAACAAATGTATTAAACTTTTAAAGGTACAATCTTAATCACATCATAAAAAAGAGTGTTTTAGTATATCCCAATACAACAACAAATCAGCAATTATAAATAACATACTAAGACATGAAACTAAACTACTTACCTATACGCCCCTTTTCCATTATCTACAGCATGTATCTGTACTTTGATCACTTTTGATACGATTATCAAAGTAAAGGTCATAATGTGTTAGTTCTATTAACGCAAGATGTATAATAGTTATAAACAACTTTACCGCCGTAGCTTTATTATCCAACATTAAACAAAAACAAAAGTCAAGAAAAATACATTTTCGAGTTAACATCTAATTTACATTAATTTTGAGTATGATTAAAGTAAAAAAAATATTTAACCTGATTTAACATATACATTTAATCACATGCTTACCCTTGTTTTCCTTGTAATATACCCATTACGAATATTTTTATCTTACACATGTGTAAGATAACATATCAGACAATTATATTGGCTAGATTAATCACACGCGACCTAGATATCCCTCCGCATTGTTTGTAAACAAAATGGTTTAAACGCCAACCAATACTTACCTCAATAATGAAGCTATAGAACTTCCTGAAGACAAATCTATTTATATGGCGCATCGATGGTATTCCACTCTGAGTACTTTGGCTGTCAAACAATGGGTTCAGAAAGTGGAATTAAATTGGTAATAAAAACACCGTTTAAAGCATGTGATAAAAAAGGTCTGACACTCGTTTTCATTTTTTTATACACGACTTTTATTAAACTCGTCCATGAACGGCCAGAGGCTCGCTTACTAACAAATTTCCTGAACTCGTTTAATAAAAACTTGTATTAAATGACAACTCGTGTCAGATCCTATATATCTAGCACATGAATATCTATAATTCTAACAATATCATCAATCATAACAAGTCGGCCATCTCCGGTACTCTTCGGAATAGACCTCGTAAATAACCTTCAAGATATACGAAAATGTGATGAGGTCGCCGGCGATAAACTCAAGTATAATTACACCCATTCCAAAACGTAAAAAATGTACTGAATTTATTCATTTTAATTCGTGTCCCGACTGCCTTTAGAAGAACTTGAATTAAGATTCAAATTAAAATAAAAAACTTGATACTATTCGCCATTTGTTTAATTTAATATGTCCCTTATTAATCCTAGTTTTATACTTCAAATATTTTATTTTCTGCTTCAAATTGAAGTGTTTTTGATCAAGGGGAAGTTACTATAATGGATTTTAAAAGTATTTCTAAAAGGTTGATATTATCACTTCTTATTTAGCAGTAAAACTATCAAATTTATATTTTTTGTTATTTCCCTGATAAAACTTCATTTTTTATCGAAACGCATGAAAGAAATTAGTTAAGAGTGTAAACTATAAACTATAAAACAGCGTTGAGATAATTGAAAGATTGTTAGAAAAAAATGTATTCGTTATAAACAGCTGGAGGACTTGATTCTCTTATACTCTTATAAAAGTCCCTATTCTATGGTTTTACACACCGTGGTGATTTAAAACTCAATAGAAGTTCACATGTACACGTACATTTTGCGTGAATCAACGTCTCCAATTGTAGTCCTCGTGTATAAAGTATTGCTCCAAACCAAAAGTCCGGTCCTTCGTTTGCGGTTATTGCTTGCAAATGGTTCGTCGCTTTCTGTGTTTGAAAATAAAATTCCTCGCATCAACCAATAGTATGCGCCTTTAATAATGGTTGAGATTGAAAATGGAACAGATTTAAGATTCAAGATTTATTTACAAACTATCCAGAAGTATATTGCCCATGTGGAGAATTAAACATTCAATGCTGTGTTTTCAAGTGTTGTCAACACATATACATTACATAATAATAACAATTAACCAAAAATAAGCCTTAATATCGAATAAATACCATATACAGCAACCCCGTACATTAGGTCAATATTAATAGTTTTTATCTAATTATTAAAAGAAATGTTTGTTTCAAACTTGACACTGTAAGTGTATAATACTCATAGAAATAAACGTTTGTGCTGTCTCTTTTTTGAGATAGTGGTGGGGGTTATCTGGGACCCCTGGTGGTGGGTGCTATATGGGAATTACCTTGTCACATTCGTCCATCCGAATGTCCGTCCGCCCGTCCGTCCGTCCGTCCAGGACATCGGGACAAGTCCGACTTTCTCCATTACTCCAGATGTTTTTCAAGTATTGACATCAAACTTCATACACATTGACTGTAATAAGGAAAAGTGCTGTGCAAAAACCATTGTTTTGTGCATGAAAGAGTAATTTCCCTTTAATTATTTTTATACTTATTTTTTGTTGTTTCCTCCGTCAATTATATCCGAAACATAGCTTGGAAAGTATTTCTGTTATTTACTTTAAACATCATAAACAAATATATTTCATTGAAGAGAAATGCAGAGCACAAGAACCATAACTCTGGGCGCAGTATTTTTTATGCTTGTCCAATGATTAATTTTAGTCCTTTGTCGTAAGGCGAAGTTGATACTGTTCTTAATTCAGCGGAGGATATTGCAGTCCGTGGGTGATCTTGTGATACTAGTTTACCTTTACTTTGTATATTGTTGAGGGTTTGCGTTGAATTGTAAAAAAAACACACATTATTTTGTGTTTGGTCAACTCATTAAAAAAGTGTTGTTTGCTTTTAATAACTAAAAAAACAAATGCATTATTTCGCATATGCTATAGCCCTTATATCTATATAGTTGGGTCATTTACTTATGTGATGCCTTCTCACTGACATTTTAGGAGCAAACACCACTCCCAGTGATACTTTTTAATAAAAGAATTTGTTGTTGTGGGGATATTAATCACATCCATAGATAGCTCTAGTTTATTATATGGATATTACGTTACACCATAGCTACAAAAACACATACATAGCTACAAGAAACTATCACTAACATATAAGTCTTAATATATACTTAAAGTTGAATATTCGCTTATGTAACAATAATTATTTAGTCTCTCATATATGTGTGTTAATCAAGTTATATTTGTAAGTAGCTAAAATGACAATATTAAATGCATTACTGGAATGGATACGAATAGACACATAAAGCTGAATAGACATGCAATTATCAAGACTCGTGCATGTCATCTGAACGCTCGTAAATGCATTGTAGACATTTTCAATCAGTTTTCTAAACAGATCCTCCTTATCAGATCTAAATAATTGAATTGACTTTTGCAATACTACATTCTAGAACAAAATGAAACTCTGAACTTGACATGCATAACATTTCTTCTTATCAAAAGGTAAGATTGGGCTGCACCCTTCTTCTACTGTCAATCATAAGTCTATAAATAGAGACACGAAACCAGATTACACATACTCGAAAGCTTTTTAATATTGCAAGAGATTAAATAAGATTGAATATTTATGCAAAAAGCTACAGAAACAAGCTCAGTAGCAAAAAGTTTGAACATAAACCCGGTTTAGTGGACCTGGGTAAACGCTAAAGACAGAACATAAAATCACAAACAAGAAACATAGAAGAACAGCACATAACTCTACAATTAGCACAGTGCATACATACTATATATATATATAAAAAATAGGTATATTTATCAAGAATTGTTAGGTACCGCATTGGAACGGTCAGTAAAATGTATATTTACTGGGTTTAAACCAGTTTATGTGCACAAACCTCACTCTTATCCCAACAATCCTTAATAAAAATAAAACGCAAAAGGTAAATCTTATCAAAGTATGCATTAACTTGAGGAAACTTATCAATAATACAAATGATAATAAACGTATAGGTAAACCCCAAGTACTTCTATGATTACAGATTCCAACTCTATCTGCAGACGGATACAATTCAGAGCACTTAATGCAAAGACTTTTCAAAGATACTATGCAGTCATTGTTTGAAACTATAAACACAGTCTGCCTTATAAAATAAAAGGTTTAAAACTGTGCGAGTTTCATAATAAAAAGCATCATTGTACTAAAACTGGGAACAAATAAGGAAAACATTATTAAAAATAAAAGCGACATGTATTAGCTAATCTATCCTTCCAAATGATTTGAAAATGTAAAATATTTGAAGAAAATGAAATCACTTGCCAAAACACACAGAGTCAACCAAAAACGTGTTCGCCAAATACGGTTTTAAAGATAACATGAATTAGTAAAATCTTCATAAAAATCAAAGGACTGAAAGCTTAGTTATGCCAGGATGCTATATTGAACCCTATATTTTGTTTCGGGTATTCATCTTCAAAAACTAGAAGGCAAGTGCTCTTCAAAATGAAGTCTAAACAAGTTGTTTGTTATATAGCAATGCTCTACTAGGGTCTTCTAAGCTTTCATTCCAGCTTTTGATAAAATTATCATTTAGTCTTTGCTTAGCTTAAGCATGTAATAATTTACAATTTCCAACATCTTGGAAAGCCATACAACATTAAAACCGAATGAACTGAACAATTATCGCAATAACGAACACCAATTCTTTTCTTATGGAACCTTTCACATTCATTCAATCAATAAAGAAAGATCATTTTCTCATTAGACTTCAAATATACTTAATACCTTAACTCAAACTTCTCAATATTTTGCTATGTACTTGTCTGGTGATTTAAACATCTATGCTTGCAATAAATGAATTCATTCTTTGTTCTGCTATTATCACTAAACAATCATTTCCAGTATTTTATATGCACCCGTTATATGGCATTGGCTTAAACTAAACCCCAGACTTCTAGCATTATTTAGAACAAGACAGGCGATAAACAATACCCTTGTCGTACACCAAGTATACATTTATATGTTTCAATCAACTGATTTCAATACTTTATTCTTGACTAATTTGACTAATTGTTAAAACATAGATTTAGTGATACCAATTATCTCTCTACTTTAAAACTTTCTGTGGGCCTATAAAAAGGACAAATTACTGAGCCCGTATTAACTAATGTTGACTCAGACTCAGAAAGGCTAGATTTTTTTTTTTTAAATGCGTTTATGGGAGCAAAGCTGGTAAATTATGCATGTGCTACAAAGAATCTGTCCTACTATCAGGCACACACATTTTATCAAAACTACTTCTAGTATAAACATTTGAAACCCCAAAATTCATTTTCTGAGCCTTTGTCTGAAACTCAGAATCAAGACGTTAGTGAATACGTTATATGGTTTCCGTCCACTAAAGGTTTCAACAGTCATTAACATGAGCATTTAGCTGTCTTCATGATCGAGTTTAAGAAGTGTTATGTTAACGAATACTGTTTAAGTTGTACTTAAATGTAAACAGATTTCTAAATTATAGTTATTTTATCTTGTACATTTTAATCAAAAAACAAAACAAACAAAGTACGTCCAAATGTAGAAAACAACTATGGGAAATAAACAGTATTAATCTAACTATTCATAAGAAACTAACATTCTATAACTTCTAATTAAACATGGTGCGTATAGCTGATCATAAGCATATTTGTGTTTTGAAGAAAATTGTCGACGTTTTGTCATTGTTTTGGTCTCATCGTCCGCGGCGTCGACGTCGTAGAAAAACTGCAACCTTGGCCATGACTTAAAACCATTCAAAACCTAGACATAGAACAAAAGCAGTTCAAATTAAACAGTACAATACGAAAACGTGTAAAAGTGGACAATGGCTTTAATCGATGCTTTTGTCTAACGCATCACCATTTGACTAACAGTAAAATAAAAGATTGTAGTAATTTGCATAATCGTCGTAGAAGCAAAGCTGGGCTTTTCACCACGATTGGTTTGGCTAGTGATTCCGGCCGAACAATAGTTTGTCATGAAATCAGGCCTGGCTTGTTTCATCGCTCCAGGAATGTAGGTCAGGTATATGATCTCAGTAGGAAGTTTAACATCTTTCCATAAAGTATACGGCTTCAACACGTAGGAAATCGCTACTTTGTCCGTCGTAATGTTACCGATCGAAAAGGTATATTCAGGAGGTGCTAGTACTTCCTTCTGGTAATTAAACATTTCTTGAACAAATTTGGCAATAGGTACACCATTCATAGCTCTTATAATGAGCAATGTACTGCCGTTGGCAAATCTAAGAGCAACACTAGGGCTGATGCTAGCACTAAAGAATCCGTATTCAGTAAAATATGCAAGGTGTCTGTATTCAAAGGTGGTCACTCCACGAAATAGTATGTTAACTTTTTTAAAACCAATTATACTCAAGGAGGCTGATATAACTTGTGCCGCTCTTTTAAATGTCTTCTTTATCTTAGAGTCTCTTTCTTGATGAAATGCGCATCGTAGTTCTTTATTCAAACGAAAAGGAAAACTATTGATGTTTTTGTCCTGTGACAAAAGCGTCTCGTTGATAAGGCATATTCTCGAATACATGCTAATCCATGTAACTGCATAATGCATTTCTCCAGACGTATGTCCTAAACTATTGGCCTTTGCTTTGGCAGCGTTGATACAGTCTTCAATATGTAAGACTTTTGTTACTTCATTTATGGTTGCTTCCGCTTCGTTGATAAATCCAACCTCTGCAATAATAATTAAAATTATAGTGAAAACATTTGATGCGTTATGGTTTCATTGCTGTTTCGTTTATGAATCATTAGATTGGCTCTTTATGATACGCCTTTTGATAGTATATAAAAGTACAGGCACTTTGTAACGATGAATTTATCTTTTGTACTTTATTGCCGTTTAGGATATCTTTGTCAATCTGTCAATAAAATAAAATAATAAAACGAAAATGACTTTCAATGATTAGCATTCTTACGATCGCATTCCGCCCATCCAATGACGACCACGACCACCATCGCTAACGATAACGCAGAACGATGAGATTTCATTTTTGATGAAATAGTTCTGAAGTAATTAAACAATCATATGCGTAAATATAACATATTATGATGCAGACACGCATTTTAAAATCTTTAACTAACTTGAGTGTTGTCGCTTGTATTTTATTACAATCAAGTTTTTTAAAAGTTCATAACTGATGTTTACATTTTTATGAGTATACACTGTATTAAATAAGATATTAGATATTACAAAGTGTAAAATGAAATGTAAGCCTAATTGACGAAGATTATTAAGGTTAAATTGTTTTTACTCAAAATATTCAAAAATTGTATGCGTATATATTTCTATTTTGACATAAGTATTAACAACTTACACCATCCCAAAAAATAATCAATATTAAAGCTGCACTCTCACAGATTTACCGTTTTTACAACTTTTTTTTATTTTTTGTCTTGGAAAGAGCAAAACCAATGATATAAGAGTGCTGACAAAAGATCAGATCGCAGATTTGTATATAATTTCCGTTCAAAAATTAATGTTTAATGGCTTAAACCGTTACAAACGGTTTAAGAAAACTGCATTAAACATTAATTTTGGAACTGCAATATAAAATCTGCGATTCATTTTTTGTTAGCAGTCTTATATCACTTGTTATCATGGATTTTTGCAAACAAATGACTCTTTACAAGACAAAAAATAAAAAAGTTGTCAAAATGTTCAATCTGTGAGAGTGCAGCTTTAAGCAATAAATATCATGTTCTTTCGACATGAAAATACTATGTATTTGTATTAATTCTTATCTTGACATAATAATATACAATTACCATCATCTCACAAATCAATCAATAAATAAAGAGCATGTAATTAAGATATGAAACTTCTTTTCTTATGAAAATTCAAGAAAACCAAGCTTTCAGGTAGTCATATAATAGACATTTTCTATTTAGTATGAATAAATAAACGCAGTAGAAACTATAAATACAAGTCCGTCCATGAGCCAAATATTTCGATATGTTTGTCTTCAATAATGCTTGTTGTGAAAAATATCTATTCATAAACAAACAGACCCTTAAGGTCGTAGGCTCGCGACTAGCTGATGACACTTTCTAATCGCCTCTTGTTATGACAAAATGAACACCTGCTGGTTTATACCTAGTATACCGATATTACCCTTTTTTCTATTATCTACTTGCTTCTGCACTTTTTTTATACATCATCAAAACAAAAATACACTCATTTTATTCAGTCATGATAGTGTGAACTATGGAACGAATATGAACAACAAAAACCAGACCGTCATAGCTTTATTTCCAAACCTTAAACAAAAAAAAAATCAAGAAAACCAAGCTTTCGGGTAGTCATATAATAGACATTTCTATTTATTATAAATAAATAATAATAATATTAAACGAGATTTAACATATAAATTAACTAGCACATGTACATCAATATAAACTACCAATATCATCTAAGTAAATCTCAGATAAACTGCAAAATGCCTGCTGCTGGTTTTCTTTATTCAACTTCGGGAATCATATTTCAGTGTGTGTGTGTGTGTGTATACCACGTGATAAATTACGTCATATATTCTTCACCAGAAGGCAACATTTTGCTTAAATCAATAATTTTCTTTTACAACACCATTTTAAATGAAATAAAGGGCAGCCTATGGCGCTTAAAGAGCACCGCCTTCGATTTATTACCGGAGTTTGATAAGATAATTAGTTTCATCAAACACTTTGACAAACCAATTAACAAAATATTGTTTTGACACTGGACCGTTAGACGGCTGTATTGTGAAAAAGTTGGTCGAAGTGTTTTAAGAATTTTAACTCTCCATCAAACACTGGTTAAAGATCGAAGGCGGGGCTCCGTAAGCGGCGTAGACTGAGCTATATTTCATTTAAAATGGTGAAAAAGAAGAAAAGTTATCTTTCTTCAAAGTCTTCATTCGAAGCAAAATATTGCCTTCCGACGAAGCATTTATGACGTAATTTATCACGTGGTATACACAAACAGTATTTTAAGTTTGAGATTCAACAAAGTTCTTAATTGGCAGACTGAAGAGTTGGGTGTCAGTAGAAAACATCATACGTACTCTTCAGTCTGTCAGCAAGACATAACAAACATATCTCAAATAAATCGATAAATAAACGCTTAAACATAACATTTGGTTAATAAACTGTTTTGGGTAAACCCCAAACATCAAACAATTTGAAACAATAATGTTTTCGTTTTTTTTTTGCATAGCGCAATACTGTGGTAACGCCTTCCATTCTTATACTGAGCTAAGATCGTCTCACACTAAGCCTGCACTTTGCAGTTTAGAGATGTGCTTCAGCCAACTAAAAACGGGGTGAACAAATTACAAATTAATTTACTAACATAGCTATCATATGTACATAAATTATTTTGATTTTAATTTGCTTGAAAGCGTTTTATTCTTTAAATTCTTTTCCAACTGAAACATCACGGTAACTTTGCTGGTTCACGAGTTCCATTTATCACAGGTTTAGAGTCAGGATAATCTCCGGCTTTTTCAGAGTCTGGCGAGGTTTTCGCTTTTGTTTTTTTACAAGCTATACAGGCAATTGCCACAACTATAATGATGACTACAACGACAATTGCCACTGCCACACCAGCTATGATACCGGGACCTGAAATAAATAGTGTTTTGATAATAATTATAATAATAATAATAATAATAATAATAATAATAATAATAATAATCAACATGGTCATTATTATGAAATTAAATCGCATTAAATCAATATCATTTAAATGAAGTTTGAGATAAATTTGCATAAGTAAGAAGTTCCAAGCCTTTTTTCATGGATCAATTTCATCACAATCGAAATAAAAGGTTTTGTATAATCTATAAACTAAACATTGCATAGATAATTTTAAAATTGAGTCAGATGATGTGGTAGCGAAAAGTACGTCACTGATTTTACTTCACAAGGTTGTAATCACGTTTTTTGCAGTGAAACGGGTTAAAACCAGGAGAACCAGTGAAAGTATATGTTTAAAAGTCAAACGGTGAGATGTGTGATGTATATACTCTATCGCTTTCTTTAATAAACCACAAAAAAGTATAAAAATAAAGCAGTATTAAAAATATCTTAAGTACCTAGTGGTTTGTCTTTTCCTGTTTCCTTCATTGTTTCTCCACCTTCGCCTTCTTCTGACCCTTTGTCATCATCGTCCTTTTCATCGTCATTGCCTTCGTCCTGAATATTGTTAGAACAAGATTTTTAAATAATTTTAAATGTCTCGGAAAAAAACATCTCACGTGAAAAAAATACCGTACATATATACGTATGTTCCGCTTATAACTGTCAGTAAAAACAACAATGAATGATGATCATAATGCTATTTTTAGAAAATCTCATTAGGCAATGTTGTTTCAAAAAACATTGGTATTCAGACGACAGTTCGACTATAAAACTAGCGCTGTAAGGCTAACATGAATTGTAAACAGATGTTGTTGTTTGATCTTAAACATTATCAAATTAATGTTGAAAAAACGATTTATATATTTATCATCAAATGAAATCTTTTAAGTTTATTTTAAATTGTGCCTACCAAAAATGTTGTCGTGAATGTCGTTGAGAAAGTTTGTGGTGTGTTATCTTTATCTTTCTCCTTTTCAGTCGTAAACGTTTCCGGTGACGTTGCTTCGGCCTCCTCAGTACTAGCAGTAGGTCTAAGCGTTTGACGTTGAACGTAATTGACGATGATGCGTAACGTACCGGTCGTTTCATCTCCACAACGGTCCGTCACTTTGAACTCTATGTCGAAGGTTTGACCCGTCTCGGGAACAGTCATATCGGTGGCAACTGTTAGCCTTCCTTTAAAGGAAGAAAATAAAGGAGGACAATGAAAGCATATTTTCAACGCGAAAATGTATACAGTCAAAACCCGTTGGTTCGAACTCGCTTGGCTCGATGTCCTTGTTCGCTCGAACTAGATGTAAAGGACGGATTTTTTTCAACTGAATGTAAGCAATCTCGCTTGGCTCGAATTTTCCGAGGCTCGAGGTATTTTCGCCGGTCCATGTGAGTTCGAGCCAACGGGGTTCGACTGTACCACTATTTTAACTGTTTCGATTTACTTTGGTAATTACCATATCTTTCTAAAATGAAATCCATTCCAAAATAGTTTTACTTCAGAAGCACAGAATGCTGTTTGTAATGAACATGATAATCTTGGTTTATCTTGGTTCATAAATTATAAAAATTGCTGTACAGTTAACATCCAGCGCGTCCTCATCGTCATGTTGCATCGTCTCTGTCAAACTCAACTTTTCCGCGATGGGTTACATTTCCATTAAAAAAAAACACTACAAAAAGTTCAATGATTCTAAGGACCTGCAAAAAGTGATAACACAATGACATATGGTATTTATTTTGAAAAAAAAAGATTCAATGATGCAAATATTTCATTAAAATGACATTTAAAGTGAATAGCGAAGCTGACGTTGTTTTGAAGTAAACGGGAATAACCTGATTTGGGGTCGAACGCGAAGAAATCGTTTTTGGTAGTCATTTCTAAAACGAGGGTTTCTTTATCCCCGGGGTCCTCGTCTTTCACAAACACTGTGTATATCACTGTTCCAACTTCAGCGTCCATTCGGACCGACGTCGCAAGCAAGAGGTCAAATTCTGGCTTCATGTCTGGTAAGAACAAATATTGCAACGTTTTAGCAGGCGACAGTCGGAATATACATGTATTTAATAGTTAGTTTTAAGTTTCTTTACTTTATAACGATTGTGAAGAAAGTTATATTAACATATGCTAAGTTTATGTCGTTGGTACGATGTTGAGCGAAAGTGTGACCTTGCGTTGTTTGGGAAACCCGAGTTCCCGAAAAAAACATATTTACATTAGCCAGGGCCGAAAATCGAACCTCGGGCGCCTTGGTGTGAAGCGACTGCACTAACTACTGCACTAACCAGAGAACCGAACGTTTCGTTATAACGTGGTGTGAAGAGTAATAATATGAGATGCACATAGACGATATTCTAGAGTATTAATACAGTGAATGTATACCACGTGATAAATTGCGTCATAAATGCTACGTCGGAAGGCAATAATTTGCTTCGAATGAAGACGTTAAACAAAGATAACTTTCCTATTTCTTCACCATTTTAAAAGAAACATAGCGCAGTCTACGCCGTTTACGGAGCCCCCCGCCTTAGGTCTTTTACAAGAGTGTGATTGAGAGTGTAGTTTCTTACAACACTTCGACAAACCATTTCACAATACGGCCGTCTGACGGAGCACTGTCAAAACATTTTTTGGCTACAAGTTTTTTTAACCGTTTATGAAACTAATCACCTTATCAAACTCCGGTAATAGAACGAAGGCATGGCTCTTTAAAGGGACTGTGCACCAGATTTGCACACAAAAAAAGGGTTTTTTCTGTAACGAATCTCAGGACAATTATTTAATAGGATGTGTTACGCTTTGATATCATAATTGTAAAAAAAAGTACCAAAATGTAAAAAAAAAAATGTGTCGGAGACCAGGTTCGGACCCGTGTCGCCAAAATTGCAGTCCAGCGTCGTATCCACTGAGCTACGACGGCTTTCTCTAAGCGGGTGACATAATTAAGCTATACACCGAACTCGGTAATATCACGTGATAACACCGACTAGCCAATCACGCATAAGGAATGTTTTCTACTAGGTAGACATACCCAGTAATCTTTTTTAATGGAAAAATACGAAATAACTGCTAAACTTAAATAAATTGTAAGCTATGTGGTACTTCAATTAGTAAGTTTCAATGCATTATACACTTTTATACCAAGTTTATGACAGTTTTCGACAATTTTATTTTTTCTTGCAAATTGATCATCTGGTGTACAGTCCCTTTAAGCCCTGTGCCCTTTGTTTCATTGAAAATTGTGTAGTAAAAGAACAGTTTTCTTTGATTTAAGTTTTCATTTTAAGCCTCCTGACGTAGCATATATGACGTAATTTATCACGTTGTATACACACTCTGTAACATAATCGTTATACATCGTGATAACTTTTATTGTGCATTCTTCTCGCGTATGTATCCATACAATTAAATAAAACCTACTTGGTGCGAGTGTAGCCTGGATGCCAAACGTTCTGTCAAACTGTTTGTTGCCTTCGCTGAAATCAACGATCGTCCCATTCTTGACGCTAGCGTCGTGACGAAGTTTCCAGACGGCATTGTAACCCGTGCCGCGCGAATATTCCACAAGAGAGTCTTCTGGTGCGTACCTAAAAAGTATTTTGTTGCTGTTGTTTTATTCAACAACACTTTCGTAGGGTTTCATAAAGATCTGCTAGACATATTTTGTTATTTTATGATTTGAAATTGTTCAAGGAAGGTTTTCCTTATCATATAATTTAATCTTCACGTCTTTACAGCTTGTTCAATGTTAATAATATCGAGAGGGTAGAACTACACACATCAGAAGTTGTCTTTACAGGCGCACAATATCGGTTACTAACAAAACCAAAACGTTTGATATTATGTTCAACCCATCGGTCTTTAATGGTCATAACTAAAAAGCATATGGTTTATGTACATATAAAAACATTAGCGTTATTTTGGCGTTTTTAAGTGGAGAGTTTGTCGCCAAGTAATTATGTAAGGCTTATATTTTTTTATTTATACACAGACCATATGTGTGTTGTTAAGTTTTTGTTTTGATAGTTAGCGTAAAATGAGTAAAACATGATATTGCGTTAAATTAAAAAAAAAAAATGTATACACCTTTATTCTGCGCCTTTAAAGCTGCACTCTCACAGATTGAACGTTTTGGGAACTTTTTATTTATTTTTTGTCTTGGAACGAGCAAATTAATGCAAAAATGCATGGGAACCATGCCCAGTTATATAAGGCTGCTGACAAAAAATCAGATTGCAGATTTTCATAATTAAGTTAAAAAAAAATGATCTTTTATGCATTTTTCTTAAACCGAAAGTAACGCTTTAGCCATAAAGCGTTAATTTTCGAACGGAAATATAAAAATCGACGATCTGATCTTTTGTCAGCAGTCTAAGATCACTAGTTAGCAGATATTTACGCAGAAATTGGCACATTCCAAGACAAAAACTAAAAAAAGTTGTCAAAACGATAAATCTGTGAGAGTGCAGCTTTAATTAAACCCTTTTGGAATAATTAACATCCAGAGAGAAAACAGTCCCTAATCTTCATTAAGTATTTCCTATCATACCATCCGATGACATCGCCGTCTTGTACAGGAATGAAATCCGTTTCGACATCGTAATCAACGTAGCCTGCTTTACGTTCTTGGCCTAGAACGGAGAAAGTAATGTTTCAGAACAGGTGTATGATAAAATGGTGTTGCCATAAACAGTGTGTGTATACCACGTGATAAATTGCGTCATAAATGCGTCGGAAGGCAATATTTTGCTTCGAATGAAGACTTTGAACAAAGATAACTTTCCTATTTCTTCACCATTTTAAATGAAATATAGCGCAGTCTACACCGCTTACGGAGCCCCGCCTTAGGTCTTTTGCCAGAGTTTGATCGAGACTTTATTTTCTTAAAACACTTCGACAAACCTTTTCACAATACGGCCGTCTGACAGAGCACTGTCAAAACAATATTTTGGAAAATGGTTTGTCGATCAATATTTGATGAAACTAATCACCTTAGAAACTCCGGTAATAAATCGAAGGCGAGCCTCTTTAAGTGCCATAGACTGCCCTTTGTTTCATTTATAATGGTGTTGTAAAAGAAAAATTATTTAAGATTTAAGACTTCATTTTAAGCAAAATGTTGCCTTCTGACGTAGCATATATGACGTAATTTATCACGTGGTATATACACACTGATAAAGGTCTACCTAAACCTAAATAACGTGTGTTTCATGTTAAAATGGGGTGGTCATTAAAGTCCACCTAAACCTAAATAACGTATGTTTGATGTTAAAATGGGGTTGCCATAAAGTCCACCTAAACCTAAATAACGTATGTTTGATGTTAAAATGGGGTTGCCATAAAGTCCACCTAAACCTAAATAACGTATGTTTGATGTTAAAATGGGGTTGCCATAAAGTCCACCTAAACCTAAATAACGTATGTTTGATGTTAAAATGGGTTTGCCATAAAGTCCACCTAAACCTAAATAACGTATGTTTGATGTTAAAATGGGGTTTCCATAAAGGTCTACCTAAACCTAAATAACGTATGTTTGATGTTAAAATGGGGTTTCCATAAAGGTCTACCTAAACCTAAATAACGTGTGTTTCATGTTAAAATGGGGTGGTCATTAAAGTCCACCTAAACCTAAATAACGTGTGTTTCATGTTAAAATGGGGAGGTCATTAAAGTCCACCTAAACCTAAATAACGTGTGTTTGATGTTAAAATGGGGCGGTCCTTCAGCTCTACCTGAATTGAGAAACCCGACAAATATTTCTCATTTTAGCTCGAGTAGCTATCCAAAATATACATACATATATACTCTCTATAATTCTGAAGTAAAGATAAAGTGTATGTGGAGATAGAGAGGGAAATATAGATAAATTAGTTCTTATTTCTTCGTATACGACTTTCATAGTCTTTATGAAGGTTATAGTATACAAGCTGCACTCTCACAGATTTGCCCGTTTTGACAACTTTTTTTTTGTCTTGGAATGAGCCAATTTCTGGAAACTAGTGCTATAAAGAGGCTGTCAAAAGATTCGATCGCGATTCTTCATATTAATGGTTAAACACTGATGTTTTGTGGCTAAATGTGTTACTAACGCTTTAAAAAAGTTAAAGTTTTCAGCCGTTTTTTGAACAATTGAGATCTGTTCTATTGTAAGTTATCTTATATGACTAAAGTAAATGCATTGGTGCCAAAATCAGATGATTCTAAGATAAAAACTAAACAAACTGTTTAAACTGTCAATCTGTGAGAGTGCAGCTTTAAAAAATGATCGTGTTGAGAGAAATAAATTAAATCGACATTCATATCACATTGAATTTAATCAATTAGATAACCGTAAAAGATTACAATAATCATTGTATAAATGATTGAATATATCAAAATACTTACGTTTGACATCGTATTCGTTTACGCCTACTAGTAGAAACTTTTCATTCTTTTCATCCACTGGCCTCCAGACTTGGAACTCTATTGGACCTGTATCCCCGTTTGAAAACTCCCATTTTCGGACCGTGCCACAACACGAAATCACGTACGGATCTTCGTATACTACGTAACCAAAACCTTCAAAAGACAACAAGCACGCAATGATATTGAGTAGTTTATAGTTTAAGATGCGCTCTTACTCCTAAGTAAGATTTACCACAATTAATTCAAATGTTTTACTATACCAAAATGGATGAATAAATGTCGAAAACAATGGATTTTATGAATAATTCCTGGTTGAATTTGAAATAAAGGTGCAGAAAACACCGTAATTCTACCTTATAAGACGATGATAGTAAATAATTTAGCACTCGACAACCATTTTACATATTTAGGTGTTCAACCTTCAAATATACGATTACAACTGTATTATCAGTGATTAATATTTTCCATAAATGCATTATTAAGTAAGAAGTTAAAGATGTATCACTTTAAATGTATGTGTATGTATTGACTATGTATTGACTATGAATAAGAGTGTCACTTCAATGGTTCAATTTAACTCAAGCCAGCTAGAATGTGTGTTATTGGCAGTAAATTTGTATTCACCTATTACAGTATAAAAGGGATGTTTTGTTTGAAAAAAAATGGGCCGTTTTTAAAGGTATTTAGGGTTCTATTCGTAAAAATTCATATTTTACGTAATATCTATTAAAATAAAAATAAAAGTTTACATACCTTTATCTTGGTCTTCTTCATCATCAAATTCGCCTGGTTTTTCTGGCCCGATAAAGTCATTTTCCCTACACGCTGAAACAAATCGTGTTTTTTGATAATATGAGCATGTTGACGCCGATGTGCATTTATTTTTTTTATACAAAACTTCAGTTCTTGTCATAAAATTGAAAGTTCTATGAAAATACACTTTGTAACATTTAACTAAATAGTCCCTTGATTGGAAGACAGTAGGTTACGATATATGATTTCTGAAACAGATACAAGTTATACAATGCAGTCAAACCCCGTTGGCTCGAACTCCCAAAAATCGGCGAAATTCATCGACCATCGAGCCAAGCGGAAATGCTTACATTCAGTAGAAAAAAATCGGTCATTTACATTTTTTATTAAGTTTGAGCCAAACGAGTTCGAGCCAAGCGAGTTCGAGCCAAGCGAGTTCGAGCCAAGCGAGTTCGAGTGTATAGAAAATGAAGAAGAGTAAACATTTATCTAGTGGCACGTTTCGGAACTCCTGTCATGTTACGGCTTTATTTTTTTAATGCTAAAAAAGTGCGTGTTGCCTTGAAAAGTGAAGTATTTTAATGAAAGCCATAACTTCATTGTACGTGTTCATAGAAATAAGATTTTATAATTAAATTCATTAATACTTACATCGTCCTTGTGCGTTCAATCCATCGAAATACCCGGTTATTAATAATATTTTAAAAAGAACAGTTACGTATATCTTTCTGGTAATCATCACGGACACAATCGAGAGTTTGTGAAAACAACATTGATGAAATGCTTACTGACTTCTTTGTGTACAATGACGGACATGCGTGCGGCATGAAAGTGTTGACACTTGCTTTTCTATGAGGGACGGGGCGGTTTTATGAGTGTTAATTAGCATAATCTCCTCGCTCTCAAAGATTTCAAACATAAGCGAACTAACTCCGGGCTGGAAGAATGCGTTTTATGACTGGAGAATCGATCATTACTTTTATTATTGATGTAATGAAAACTTTTTCTTGATTTTGAGCTCAATGAGCCTTTGACAATTTACGTAGATGGTGACGGAGAAGGATTGGCAATTCATCAGTGGCCATTTTATGACCGAAAATAAATAAATCTTGGATTGCTTTTATTGGAGAAAAACACTAACACATTAAGTAAGAGTACAATTCGTCATATACGTGAAAAAACTCATCGGTAAGTAATTCATATAAAAACACACTAAAAACTTAGTCCTAAGTCGTCAAAATATAAAGGAACTTAATCCCTTTCAAGTTAATGTATATTTTATCTTGCGTTGAAACATTAATGTAATCATCTATTCTCATTAATATGAACCCAAATAAAACAAAATAAAACGTAACTAAGGGAGAACAACCTTGACCATTAATAATGGAGTGTTCTTTCAAATGTTTCCCCCACATTACATACATTATTTTCCATTGTTTTTGGTGTACTTGTCCAAATGATTTGTCTAATAGTGTGGTCTGACATTGACATTTTACTGACCGTTCTAATGGGGTATCTAACAATCCTTGATAGTATATATAGTATATATGCACTGTGTTTTTGTGGAGTTAGGTGCTGTTGTTCCATGTTTCTATAGAACTAGCTTTTGAAGCGACTTGGGAGAGTGTTTTTGTGTTCTATGTCTATGGCGTTTACCCTGTGCAATTAAACGGGGTTTATGTTAAACTTTTGGCTACTGAGCTTGTTTATGTATTTTTTCATATAAATACTTGCTTACAATGCATAATTTGTTTGTGTTTTTATTCGTCGAAATTTAACATCGCATGCTTTGCGTCTGTATAAAAACACACGATCAAAAATATAGATAAAACTATGTGTATATTCCAATTCTGTTGTATATTTTTTTTTAAATTCAGTTTAAACTAACTTCTCTTAGCTCTCTAAAATTATGCTCGTTTGCATATTATCCTTAGTAGAAACCAATAATGTTGTTCAATAGTGTTGCACATGAGAGCGTACCTCCTTTCTGAAAAACTACAGTTAAGTGTCATTTTATATCATTTTAATGCATAGGAAATGATAGAGAGAAAAAACGTTTGTTTAGGGTATGATTGCAATAATTTTAAACTCATTATTGCTAATTGCTTACTGTGTAGTACAATGATAGACTTGATTCTACAGTTTTTCTCTTCACAAAGAGGTAACCGGTGGAGTAATTGCTTAATACTGTGAAGTACCGTGATTTACTTGTTCAGAACGAAGCACCTAGTGGGATAAATTCTTACTGTGTATTACAGTGATGGACTTGTTTCTACAGTTTTCTATTCACAAGTAGGCATCAGTTTGGTAATTGCTTACTGTGTAATATCATTATGTACTTGTTTCTACAGTTTTCTCTTCACTAAGAGGCACCCGGTGGGGTAATTGCTTACTGTGTAGTACCATGATGGACTTGTTTCTACAGTTTTCTCTTCACAAAGAGGCAACCAGTGCGGTAATTGCTCACTGTGTAGTACCATGACGTATATTTCTATACAATTTTCTCTTCACAAAGAGGCTGCCGAAGGGGTAATTGCTTACCATGGACTACCATGATGTTCTTTTTTCTACGGATTTCTCTTCACAAGGGGGTTCCCGGTGGGGCAATTGCTTACGTTGGGGTAAAGTACCTTTTTTTTAAAAGGGGGGACACTTGATTTTCCCCTGTTCACATCGGCACACTAGGTACTAGTGTTTGAAAGTGCCCAAAATTAGTTCTCACAACTATTCAGTTTTATTCGATACGTTTAGAGTCAAAGTAATTGCATTCTTTTATGTAAAATTCGATTTAAAACATAAAAGCTTTAAAACGTGCATAACATAGATAAGTCACCAAACATTATCTAATCATGTTACAATTATTCCGCAAGTCGCAGACTACATAATTGAAAATCACGAGTGTTTACAAACAATCTGCACATGTTCAATGGATTTAATTCATGATGATGTTCGAAAGTAAAGTGGCGGATGTTCAAAACTACACCGGCAAAGAGAGATTTCATTTCTGTTGTAAGTGAGATTTTGTCATTCACCACAAAAATGGAATAAACCACCGTTGAATGCTGCACATCTTCAACATTTGCGGGTGGGGTAAATGCAAATGTTCATTTTCTGGCCGATTGTTTTGCAAGTGTCATTATCATGCAGAGTAATGGAACTTTCTTGGCAAGAGGGTGTTGAGGTCAGTTGTTGGCGGACTATTGATAAGATTTTGAAGCATTTTTGTGCTTTTCCTCTGACATTTCAGATAGTCCACTTTCGCGGTTACATGACCAACTGACTGTAGATACATCACATGGTCATATATCCTTATATAAACTAAAATTTACACGGCACCTTGCTATTGGACCGATTTGTATGCGAGTGACAGGATAATGAGCGAAACCTTGTAACTAGGAATACATGTATAAACAGTTGTAAACAAATCGATACCGATTAAAAGGTTTTAATAATGCTCATTCATTGCAAATAATTTATTTTAAGATTCTGGAAGAATATGTTCAATTTTTTCTCGAATTTGAACGCAGCTGATCCATTTTTCGTAAAAAGTACGGTTTGATTCCCCAGCGTGAATTTTTTCAAAGCTGTTGTGTTACGTGCAGCTACTAAGAACCTACTTTCGATTTCAAATACAAACTGTTTTACCTAAACATTTTACAACAATTCATTTTGTTTTAGTTGCTTCAATATATATAGATAAATATATATTTTTATGGTGTTATTTAAGATAGAAGTAAGTAAAAAACGTACCTGAACAGGGCAAATGTTGGAGTAGGTGTTCGCTTGAAGGTTACCAATCTTCAACAGTTTAAGTAGTACCTTCCCACGTCTTCTACGAAAATGATTAAAATTAGACCAATTAACAATACAGACAAATACAGATCAATACAATTGATCCATTCATATTCTCTTACTTAAACCTGGTTTTAAATACGAGTACATTTGAGTACAAGCATACAATTATTTACCCTTATGAGTTGAAGAAGAATTAACAAAAGGAATGCAAGAGCATGAAAGACGCGACTGAAAAGGTTTAAGTGTGAATATGTTTTTATCGTTATTCGAATGAGGGTAAATATAATTAATGATAAGTTTAAAAATATAAATAAGTGATTTAAGCTGCACTCTCACAGATTTACCGTTTTGACAACTTTTTTTTTTGTCTTGGAATGAGCCAACTTTTTGCGTCAATATCTACAAACAAGTGATTTAAGACTGCAGACAAAGATCAGATCGCAGATTTTCATATTTCCGTTCGAAAATTAATTTTTTATGGCTAAAAGCGTTACTAACGGTTTTAGAAAATGCATAAAACATCAATTTTTGAGCTTAAATATGAAATATGTGAACTGATTTTTTTGTCTTGTATCACTGGTTTCCATGAATTTTCGCATAAATTGGCTCGTTCCTAGACAAAAGATAAAACAGTTGTTAAAGCGTTCAATCTGTGAGAGTGCAGCTTTAAATAAGGAACATAATCCCTTTCAAGTTAAAGTATATTTCAGTTTTCGTGCAAATGTTTTTGTATTTGTCTATTTTCATTAACATGAGCCAAAACCCATAAAGTATGACTACGGAATAACACCCTTGACCATTATTTATTGATTGTATATTGATATCCATCAGTTCATTTACTATTTTCCGTTATTTTTTGTGTACTTGTTGCAAACGATTCGACTAATAAAGTGATCTGACATGTTTAGGCCTTGCTTATAATGATTTTTTGTGTGTTTTATTCGAAAAATAATTCTTAGAAAAATATATAGAAAAAAACGATTGTTTTAGGATATACGATCGCAAAATGTTTAACCTCGTGAACCCCAAGAGAAAACAGTTTAAACTCATAATGTTTAGCTTTTGGTGCTCACTCGGTGAAAGATATTGCAACCTTACACTGAAACAAACAATTATTCTCTATTTTTTCTTTGCAATAGTTTTGAAAGTCGTGGTTTGTTTGTTTCGAAACTCCAAACCTTCGAGCAAGATGATGCAAATTAAAGAATTAATTTCAATATATTATGTACTTTAGGTCCTTATCTTGACCACGTGTATCAATGGCATTTCGCGAAAACGAGGACAGTCATGAAGTCTTTTACCATTCTTGTAGCTGTAGGTTCTTTAAAGATACATGTTCACTGCTTGCACGGGCAACATCTCCATTTATAAGTACTTATGAAGTCACTAAGAGGGAGGTCGTGAAACATTTATACTCGTGTGATCCAATTTATACATACAGATATTAATCGGAGCCATGAAGCAAAACTATTGACAGTGACATAAAAAGCTCTATTTTGAGAAAGACATTTTCTTTGTATTCTGTTATATTTATTCAATATAAATCACCATCCATGGTACTTGGGTGAGACCAACAACTGTAAGCAAGTTTTGCCGTAACAGTTTCAAGTATACGACCACTTTTGACATATTTTTTAATTCATTTGGACATATTAACAATCAAGATTAACAGCAATGTCGTCATTTTCAAGGGATCTGCCCCATTCTGTAGTCTGATTCTACAGTTCTTTCTGCATAAAGAGGCAACCATTTGCTTTCTTTGTAGAACCATGATAAACTCTTAACATACAAGCATTCTTCAGTTATTGAACGAAATCGGATTTTCATCTCAATGTCACCAAAACCTTTTGCTTAGAAAAACTAATGTCAAAATAGTTAGAGTGCAGATCATGCGTGTTGGACCTCCACCAAGTTCGGGGTCTCTCGGCCTTAGAGTTTTTCAATTATTGATAGGAAACTGTGTGTTTTCAGCTTACGGTCATAAAGTCCTTAATGTTCAATCCACTTACCCCAAAAGCAACATGATTTATTTGCTGATTATGACCAACCCGCCTACAATGGTTTGAGGGCACTGGGCCATAGGTTTCTTTAGATATTGATCGGAAGCCAATTTTCAGCTTAAGGTCATCCCCTAACTTGACCTTTAATCGAATGACCTCAACACTATTGTGGTTCATCTGCTGGTCTTGACCAATCTTACCACTAAGTTTGAGGTCTCTGGGTCCAAGCTGTTTTCCTATATTATATGTAAACCGTTTGTTTCCTAAAGGTCACCATCACTTTGACCTTTGACGCATTGACCTCAAAATCAGTTCATTTCATGGTCATGACCATCCTAGAATTTTTACGGTCCCTGGGCCTAAGTAACCAACTAACCTCAAATTCAAATGGTCATTTCTGGTCATGACAAATCTGCCTTCAAAATTTAAGAACCCTGTGCCTTATCGTTTTTTCAGAAATTGATCGGAAACCGTTGGGACGGACGGACGATCGGATTACTATATGCAACCTTTTGGGTATAAAAACACCGGTTGGTGTAATATTAACAGTGTATGTTTTTAGTTATGAGTAAAGTGTGACTCAAGCTTTGGTTATATACTCTTCCAGTTCACAAGGGGTATGATGATATAAAGAGGAGCATATGTGAAGTAAGATTATTCAAAGTGATTTTGAAAGTATTTAGTTAAATTAAAAAATGGAAGATTGATGTCCAGCTAGCATCATCATTCAAAACTTCATTTTGCGTTGATTATCTGCATTGTTGCTGTTTACTTTGAAATTGTAATAAAGAACATTTTTGATCTTACATATTTTCCATTATACGGTTGTTCCCAATCAATATTAATGTACTACATTACTTACTCGTCGCAGGACGTTTCCTTACTTATTTGTGTATTGTCAAGCCGCATTGTAATGAGTAAAATAGTGTAACTAGAACTGGGAACACATGTCTACACTTGCTATACACTCATTGTCAATCGCATGAAGGAGAATCGAACCGTAGTTATCACGAATATAATGGAGCATGTGCGCTCAATTCGAGGAAAGAAATAAGTGTATGTCATAGAATGGTACATTAGTTGTTGTTTTTCTAAAAACCATGATGGAATGTTCACATTTTAACTTTCCAATATGTACTTTTTCTGTTGCTGGTTATGGCGTGTTTAGGTTGCGAAATTCAGAAATGTTGTCTTGATATTGACAAATTTTAGAAGTAAACATCGCAAATCGACAGTCAGGAAAATGTTTCGACTTTCAAGTTAATGGCACCATTCGAAGCAACAAAAATACCGATTTAAAGGTTGGTTAATTCAAATTCCGTTCACAGAATATTTATTAAGATACGTATGTTTTAATATACACATTTTTCTTCCTGGATTTGAATTCACTGCTCCTTTGTAATCGTAAAATCGTACGGTCCGATTCCCCATCGTGATTCACAGGTTTTCCAATAGCTAACGTGTTACGTTCAGCCATTAAATCTTGCTTTCGATTACAAATGCATCTTTTTTGCCATAAAAGTTGTTTTATTTTTACGGATACAGACACAGACCCTTCTTAAGATTGTTTTGATCATATTTGTTTTCGCCTTTTTGTTTTTGTCGTTTTTATTTTAGACCTTTTTCGTATTATTAACTGCTTTAAGACAGTACTTTTGTTTTTGCTAGTGAACTATTGACGTTTATCTAACAAAAATTGTGAATATAAACTCCACATCAACTACTGATACGAACTGCTGAAGCGTTATTTAAGAACTAGAATACCAATTATTATAAGTTACCTTAATTTGATCATGAATTTGAATAGATAGATTTTTGTCACTCACAGTGATTATACTGTAATCAAAATATGTTAAAGCTACCCGTATGCAAGTCTTCACTATAATTTACAACAATTCATTTGGTTTAAGTTATTAAACACAATATTTTTCTTATATTCTTATTTCCGATCAAATTAAGCATAAAAAGCATACCTGAACAGGGTAAGTGTTGGAGAACAATAATAAATCGCTATATGAAAACCAAACTTCTACCTGCCTACTTCTACGAAAATGGTTAATAATAGATCATTTATAAATGCAAATCAATACGAATGATTCATTCATTTGTACTTACGTTACATCGATTTGAAATACGAGTATATTGAAATCATTTACACTAATTAGTGAACAAGTTTAAATAATTAACTGCCATACTATTAAGTAACTTCCTGCGACAGCTGCAGCTACTTGACCCACAACCGGAGAAGGAGAAGGGTCAAGCTAAAGAATGATGTTTACGGTATTTGACGAGAGACTGAGGGGTCAAGCTAATGAGGTTAAAGGTATTTGACGAGAAACTGAGGGGTCAAGCTAAGGAGGTTCAAGGTATTTGACGAGAGACTGAAGGGTCAAGCTAAGGAGCTTTAAGGTGTTTGTCGAGAGACTGAAGGGTCAAGCTGAGGATGTTTAAGGTATTTGACGAGAGACTGAAGGGTCAAGCTAAGGAGGTCTAAGGTATTTGACAAGAGACTGAGGGGTCAAGCTAAGGAGGTTTAAAGTATCTGACGAGCAACTGAGGGGTCAAGCTAAGGAGGTTTAAGATATTTGATGAGAGACTGAGGGGTCAAGCTAAGGAGGTCTTAGGTATGTGACGAGAGGCTGAGGAGTCAAGCTAAGGAGGTCTAAGGTATTTGACGAGAGACTGAGGGGTCAAGCTAAGGAGGTCTTAGGTATGTGACGAGAGGCTGAGGAGTCAAGCTAAGGAGGTTTAAGGTATTTGACGAGAGGCTGAGGAGTCCAGCTAAGGAGGTTTAATGTATTTGACGTAAGGCTCGGGAGTCAAGCTTATTAGGTTTAAGGTATTTGACGAGAGGCTGAGGAGTCAAGCTAAGGAGGTTTAAGGTATTTGATGAGAGGCTGAGGGGTCAAGCTTAGGAGGTTTAAGGTTTTTGATGAGAGACTGAGGGGTCAAGCTAAGGAAGTCTTAGGTATTTGATGAGAGACTGAGGGGTCAAGCTAAGGAGGTTTAAGGTATTTGAACAGAGGCTGAGGCGTCCAGCTAAGGAGGTTTAATGTATTTGATGAGAGACTGAGGGGTCAAGCTAAGGAGGTTTAAGGTATTTGATGAGAGAATGAGGGGTCAAGCTAAGAAGGTTTAAGGTATTTAATGTGAGACTGAGGGGTCAAGCTAAGGAGGTTTAAGGTATTTGATGAGAGACTGAGGGGTCAAGCTAAGGAGGTTTAAGGTATTTGACGAGAGACTGAAGGGTCAAGCTAAGGAGGTCTTATGTATTTGACAAGAGACTGAGGGGTCAAGCTAAGGAGGTTTAAGGTATGTGACGAGCGACTGAGGGGTCAAGCTAAGGAGGTTTAAGATATTTGACGAGAGACTGAGGGGTCAAGCTAAGGAGGTCTAAGGTATTTGACGAGAGGCTGAGGAGTCAAGCTAAGGAGGTCTTCGGTATGTGACGAGAGGCTGAGGAGTCAAGCTAAGGAGGTCTAAGGTATTTGATGAGAGACTGAGGGGTCAAGCTAAGGAGGTCTTAGGTATGTGTCGAGAGGCTAAGGAGTCAAGCTAACGAGGTTTAAGGTATTTGACGAGAGGCTGAGGAGTCCAGCTAAGGAGGTTTAATGTATTTGACGAGAGACTGGGGAGTCAAGCTTATGAGGTTTAAGGTATTTGACGAGAGGCTGAGGAGTCAAGCTAAGAAGGTTTAAGGTATTTTACGAGAGGCTGAGGGGTCAAGCTTAGGAGGTTTAAGATATTTGATGAGAGACTGAGGGGTCAAGCTAAGGAGGTCTTAGGTATGTGACGAGAGGCTGAGGAGTCAAGCTAAGGAGGTCTAAGGTATTTGACGAGAGACTGAGGGGACAAGCTAAGGAGGTCTTAGGTATGTGACGAGAGGCTGAGGAGTCAAGCTAAGGAGGTTTAAGGTATTTGACGAGAGGCTGAGGAGTCCAGCTAAGGAGGTTTAATGTATTTGACGAGAGACTCGGGAGTCAAGCTTATTAGGTTTAAGGTATTTGACGAGAGGCTGAGGAGTCAAGCTAAGGAGGTTTAAGGTATTTGATGAGAGGCTGAGGGGTCAAGCTAAGGAGGTTTAAGGTATTTAATGAGAGACTGAGGGGTCAAGCTAAGGAAGTCTTAGGTATTTGATGAGAGACTGAGGGGTCCAGCTAAGGAGGTTTAATGTATTTGACGAGAGACTCGGGAGTCAAGCTTATTAGGTTTAAGGTATTTGACGAGAGGCTGAGGAGTCCAGCTAAAGAGGTTTAATGTATTTGACGAGAGACTCGGGAGTCAAGCTTATTAGGTTTAAGGTATTTGACGAGAGGCTGAGGAGTCAAGCTAAGGAGGTTTAAGGTATTTGATGAGAGGCTGAGGGGTCAAGCTAAGGAGGTTAAAGGTTTTTGATGAGAGACTGAGGGGTCAAGCTAAGGAAGTCTTAGGTATTTGACAAGAGACTGAGGGGTCAAGCTAAGGAGGTTTAAAGTATCTGACGAGCAACTGAGGGGTCAAGCTAAGGAGGTTTAAGATATTTGATGAGAGACTGAGGGGTCAAGCTAAGGAGGTCTTAGGTATGTGACGAGAGGCTGAGGAGTCAAGCTAAGGAGGTCTAAGGTATTTGACGAGAGACTGAGGGGTCAAGCTAAGGAGGTCTTAGGTATGTGACGAGAGGCTGAGGAGTCCAGCTAAGGAGGTTTAATGTATTTGACGTAAGGCTCGGGAGTCAAGCTTATTAGGTTTAAGGTATTTGACGAGAGGCTGAGGAGTAAAGCTAAGGAGGTTTAAGGTATTTGATGAGAGGCTGAGGGGTCAAGCTAAGGAGGTTTAAGGTTTTTGATGAGAGACTGAGGGGTCAAGCTAAGGAAGTCTTAGGTATTTGATGAGAGACTGAGGGGTCAAGCTAAGGAGGTTTAAGGTATTTGAACAGAGGCTGAGGCGTCCAGCTAAGGAGGTTTAATGTATTTGATGAGAGACTGAGGGGTCAAGCTAAGGAGGTTTAAGGTATTTGATGAGAGAATGAGGGGTCAAGCTAAGGAGGTTTAAGGTATTTAATGTGAGACTGAGGGGTCAAGCTAAGGAGGTTTAAGGTATTTGATGAGAGACTGAGGGGTCAAGCTAAGGAGGTTTAAGGTATTTGACGAGAGACTGAAGGGTCAAGCTAAGGAGGTCTTATGTATTTGACAAGAGACTGAGGGGTCAAGCTAAGGAGGTTTAAGGTATGTGACGAGCGACTGAGGGGTCAAGCTAAGGAGGTTTAAGATATTTGACGAGAGACTGAGGGGTCAAGCTAAGGAGGTCTAAGGTATTTGACGAGAGGCTGAGGAGTCAAGCTAAGGAGGTCTTAGGTATGTGACGAGAGGCTGAGGAGTCAAGCTAAGGAGGTCTAAGGTATTTGATGAGAGACTGAGGGGTCAAGCTAAGGAGGTCTTAGGTATGTGTCGAGAGGCTAAGGAGTCAAGCTAACGAGGTTTAAGGTATTTGACGAGAGGCTGAGGAGTCCAGCTAAGGAGGTTTAATGTATTTGACGAGAGACTGGGGAGTCAAGCTTATGAGGTTTAAGGTATTTGACGAGAGGCTGAGGAGTCAAGCTAAGAAGGTTTAAGGTATTTTACGAGAGGCTGAGGGGTCAAGCTTAGGAGGTTTAAGATATTTGATGAGAGACTGAGGGGTCAAGCTAAGGAGGTCTTAGGTATGTGACGAGAGGCTGAGGAGTCAAGCTAAGGAGGTCTAAGGTATTTGACGAGAGACTGAGGGGTCAAGCTAAGGAGGTCTTAGGTATGTGACGAGAGGCTGAGGAGTCAAGCTAAGGAGGTTTAAGGTATTTGACGAGAGGCTGAGGAGTCCAGCTAAGGAGGTTTAATGTATTTGACGAGAGACTCGGGAGTCAAGCTTATTAGGTTTAAGGTATTTGACGAGAGGCTGAGGAGTCAAGCTAAGGAGGTTTAAGGTATTTGATGAGAGGCTGAGGGGTCAAGCTAAGGAGGTTAAAGGTTTTTGATGAGAGACTGAGGGGTCAAGCTAAGGAAGTCTTAGGTATTTGATGAGAGACTGAGTGGTCAAGCTAAGGAGGTTTAAGGTATTTGACGAGAGGCTGAGGCGTCCAGCTAAGGAGGTTTAATGTATTTGATGAGAGACTGAGGGGTCAAGCTAAGGAGGTTTAAGGTATTTGATGAGAGAATGAGGGGTCAAGCTAAGGAGGTTTAAGGTATTTAATGTGAGACTGAGGGGTCAAGCTAAGGAGGTTTAAGGTATTTAATGAGAGACTGAGGGGTCAAGCTAAGGAGGTTTAAGGTATTTGACGAGAGACTGAAGGGTCAAGCTAAGGAGGTCTTAGGTATTTGACAAGAGACTGAGGGGTCAAGCTAAGGAGGTTTAAGGTATGTGACGAGCGACTGAGGGGTCAAGCTAAGGAGGTTTAAGATATTTGACGAGAGACTGAGGGGTCAAGCTAAGGAGGTCTAAGGTATTTGACGAGAGGCTGAGGAGTCAAGATAAGGAGGTCTTAGGTATGTGACGAGAGGCTGAGGAGTCAAGCTTAGGAGGTCTAAGGTATTTGACGAGAGACTGAGGGGTCAAGCTAAGGAGGTCTTAGGTATGTGTCGAGAGGCTGAGGAGTCAAGCTAAGGAGGTTTAAGGTATTTGACGAGAGGCTGAGGGGTCCAACTAAGGAGGTTTAATGTATTTGACGAGAGACTGAGGAGTCAAGCTAAGAAGGTTTAAGGTATTTTACGAGAGGCTGAGGGGTCAAGCTAAGGAGGTTTAAGGTTTTTGATGAGAGACTGGGGAGTCAAGCTATGAAGGTCTTAGGTATTTGATGAGAGACTGAGGGGTCAAGCTAAGGAGGTTTAAGGTATTTGACGAAAGGCTGAGGAGTCCAGCTAAGGAGGTTTAATGTATTTGATGAGAGACTGAAGGGTCAAGCTAAGGAGGTTTAAGGTATTTGATGAGAGACTGAGGGGTCAAGCTAAGGAGGTTTAAGGTATTTGATGACAGACTGAGGGGTCAAGCAAAGAAAGTTTAAGGTATTTGATGAGAGAATGAGGGGTCAAGCTAAGGACTTTTAAGGTATTCGACGAGAGACTGAGGGTTCAAGCCAAGTAGGTTTAAGGTATTTGACGAGAGACTGAGGGGTCAAGCTAAAGAGGTTTAAGGTATTTGACGAGAGACTGGGGAGTCAAGCTTAGGAGGTTTAAGGTATTTGACGAGAGACTGAGGGGTCAAGCTAAGGAGGTTTAAGGTATTTGATATGATACTAAGATAAAAGAATGGTCCATTATTCATTGTTAAAAGAAAAAGGGGGATAGAGACACAATATAAAGGTACCCGCAGAGTTCGGTATTTAAAATAAAAAAAAACTACTTCAACAATTCAGAATTTTTGGCAATGGGAGAAAAAGATCTTAAGGACTTTCTTTGATGAGCATGTATATAACCAAACTATTCTATCAGCCCACCCAAGGCCGCGACTACACAAGGTGTTGCCGGTATGCTATTCAAGTTTTTTGTTTTTTTTCATGTAATATTTACTGTTACTATAAGTAAACGGATGCAAAACCGGAGGGCAAAAAACTAAATCCCTAAAGTATGAGTATTCACCCAATTTTATTTAATAATTATTTCAGAACAAATATCTACAAATAAGTCATTGATACATGTTGCTGACATGTGCCACCTAATGCATTTATACATTTGCTTGTCTTCCACGGAATGTTAAATAGATATTTTGGCCCTGTTTAAATAAAGACCCTAAGGCTTAAGATCGTTAATTTCGACTTGCACAAGCTTAACATTGCTTTTTGCCTAAACTGCGTTTCAATAAAAATAGGACATTTATCGCATCGATTATATCCGTACTTTTACGGGACTATCTGATCACTCTCAAGTAGCGTTAGCTTTACGACTAAGTAAGTTGCTTTTACGACTAAGATATGTTATTGAGATTGGGCCCAGTAATTCAGCTCCCAACTTGTTTGTATTATGACAGAGTATATCCCGTGTTTTAAATCTTGGGACAATTCAAACGGAATGTGCAGGTTTGATTTTCGAGTTCGTTTGTTATTGCATGACATGACATGACATGTATTTTCTCTTGTCTTTAGAAGCACAATCGTGCATGCGTATGTGGCCGCACTTGCTACGAAAACTGACAAACAAACATCTCATATTACTATCAGAAATCATATTCCAAATTTGCATTTTTTTTCCCGCTTTCTCCCCCCACCCCCTTCCCTTCTCTCTCTCTCTCTCTCTCTCTCTCTCTCTCTCTCTCTCTCTCTCTCTCTCTTGCCACTCCTCTCTCCCTCCTCCCTGACAACATATCGTCAAGATTGATTAAAATCAGCTAAATATCTTCTCAGTGTAGTAACTTAAACTGGACGTTTGTGCTGCATAATCAAATAAACTTTGTGTGAACTGACGAATCAAAGAATTATTTTTAGATGCGCATTACACTCTGTGCAAGAAACTGATGTTCGAAAAAGTGATCGTTCGATACCTTCGATGACGCCTTGTATCTACTCCAAAAAGTGGAAAGCATGTTATTTTAAGTAAATGTATACCTTTAAAGGGACTGTACTCCGTATGATGAAATAGCGAACAAAAAAAGAAAATCGTCGAAAACTGACATAAACTTGGTATCGATGTGCAAAATGCATTGAAACTTACTTACTGAAGTACCAAATAGTCTACAATTAATTTATTTTTCGCAGTTTTTTTCGTATTTTTCCATTAAAAAAGATTACTAGGTATGTTTACCTAGTAGAATTCATTCCTTATGCGTGATTGGCCAGTCGATAATATCACGTGATATTACCAAGTTAGGTTTATAGCTTTAACATTCCATCTGTTTAGAGTAAGCCTTCGTAGCACAGTGGATACAACACTGGACTGCATTTTTGGCGACACCGGTTCGAACCCGGTCCCCGACTCGATTTGGTTTTTTTTTCATTTTAGCATTTTTTTACAATTATGATATCAAAGAGTAAAACATTTTATTAAATAATTGTCGTGAGATTCGTTACAGTTTGGTGCCAATCTGGTGTACAGTCCCTTTAAGAACATCCATACAACCTTTGTGAGGCGTTGATCGGTCATTTATACTTTTTTATAACACAAGGTTAACATTTCATTGGTATGGAATAGTAATTAAAAAAAATAAGTGCGTCGTCAAATTTATTGAAAACAAATTGAATAGGATATAAATAATGATATTATTTTTTTTTATTTTTTTTTTATAACTACATGTTCTAAACTAGTGAACAATCTTTACATTATTTAACGGATATAATAATAAAATCTGTCTATATGAATGTGAAAAATTGAAAAAAAAACACCCGTTGAGTTAAAAAAATCAATATAAACAATAAACTGTTTTACATATACAAAAAAAGAATTTTTACATACGTGTTTTATTAAGTGAGGTTTAAACAAGATACTTATAAAATTATCATTGTCCCTTGACGGTCGGTTGTAAAGATGCAAGATTTCGTATGTTCGCATAAATCTTTAACAAATAATCGACAAAAACGTCCCAAATGAATAAATCGTAATAAATGAAATATCTGATTACATGTACTTCCGATTTACACACATCAAATCACGTGCCAAATATAAAGCAGTCTATTTGGTTCTATTACTGTTTTATGAGAATCAATATAAGAACGTAACACTAGAAAAATCCCCTGATAAGTTCATTTGTATCATATTTTTTTTTTACAAGGAACAACATGATGTTTTTATTTGTTTCTTTTTACACGTGTTTCCTTTCAAAATTCCCATGATGAATCCTGCCGAAGCCGAAATTCTAACGGCGCCTGTTCCCTTCTATCTTTTTTATTCTTCTTCTGCTCTGGCTTTCGTGATCTTTAAAAAAATAAAGAAATCAAAACAGATCACAGACTATAAAAAAATACGTGTCTATTTTTGAAAATTTGTAAACATAGCAAATGAAAAATTATAGCGGCTTATAAATGTGATTTATTACATAGTCATCAACAGGTTTGTATAAAGGGTTATAATATAGGTAGATGCAAAATAAAATGATCCATTATTATGTTAAACTGCTTGGACTTAAATGGTCAAAACAATTAAGGATGTCATTTGTGTATAGTTCAAAAAATATATGCTTGTATAAAAGTATTTTTACCTTATAGCCACGTGGCCACAACCTCCATAGTTAAAAAAGGGCAAAACTATCCTTATTATTGTTTTATCTGTATACATTTCATATGCTTTTTATCTTAAAAGTAATACGAGTTAAACATGATAATGCATTAGATTTAAAAGAAAAACATCAACCTATATTGTGCACCTTGATTGTTAATGGAATCAAAAGGGACAAGGTACATGCCGAGATCACAACTTCACTGAACAAGAGCCACCCATGCATCCAATAAATGTTCGGATCGCAACCGTGAAAAGTTCAGAGAAACAGGAATTAACCTGGTGTTTAAACTAACTTACGAATTGAGTAAAAATGTTTTGTTTTGCTTAAAGATCCAGAAATAAAAAGCATATTATCATAGTATGTGTTCAGTATTTCGTACTAAAAGTGTTTTAATCACATAGGTGACAGTCAAATCACAGTTCAATCCATCATTTAATTGCGTTAAGATAAAGCCACTGACAATAACATAGGAGTTACCAGTAATAGAGACATTATAAATAGAACGGCATGGTATAACACTACTATGTGCAAATTAACTTAGCAAACATTTAAAAAGGCACCGGAATTTTGCACCATAAAGACATTCAATTTCTACCGCCTCATCGACGGCTTCGTGCAGTCAGTTTCAAATCTTCGGAGGGTTTAGTTTGTCACCACACGGTATTTGCAAACTTAATTTAAAGCTACAATTTAATTGGTCGGTTGAAGTGATACCAATGTAAATTGTACACGTATGGATAATTTGCGGGGTCATGTGTCCACATCTTTAGTAGTAAGTTCAACGTGAAACGTAAGAAAATACGGCAAATCGCTGACGGTGGCAGTCGGTGTGTTGTTTATAAGTAGTCGATGAACTAGCTATAAATGTTTCACTTGCACTGAAATTCGCTAGCGGATTTTAGGTGGAGCAACAGCCCAGATCTGTTAATGAGTCTAAACTTCAAAAGTTAGTTTTCAAACAAAACTAATGAAAATTATTTACCTTCTTGCTCGGACAGCAACAACAACAAGCACAATACAAACAACGGCGAACATGACTCCAATTCCAATTGCCACCGCAGAGAGAGCTGTTATAAAATCAACGAACACAATTATTTATTTATTCTGCAAATAAATAAATAGTTCTGGCTTTATTTAAACATCCTTTATTTCCTTATTTAAGTATCTAAATGGTCATGTTTAAAAATTCTTGATAATTTCTTTTTATTTTGACTGACTCCAAAGTGCATACTTGTATATAAAACATTTATTAATGTATTTGTATATGCCTATGACAATTTTAGAAATCCACATAAGTTAGAAAATAACTTAAGATGTACATGTCGAGGTGTGAATGCGAAAAGGTTCTAAGTGACATTAAATAAAGAAGAAGATAGAACCTTTTCGCGTTCACCCCTCGATGTGTATTATGTATATCAGCCCAGGGACAGAACCAGGAGGCGGAAACTAAAATGCTGGACAAAGTTTCGTTGAAGCTTACAATAACATAAAAATAACAATTATACATCATAATTTACCATTGACTTGAAAACAAAAACTATTTTGAACTGGATCCTAACCTTGCGATAAATGATTTGAATAAATTACAAATCTGTTTTGAATTTAAAATTTAATCATTCTAATCTATCTAACAGATATGTGAGTTCAGCTGTTCATACTTATATCATATGGATTAGCGACGCTCCTTTCGCATATTGCACCGCTCCACAAGGTTCCACATCTATAAAATATAACAATCAATGCAGTAATTAATATATGCGGTTCTTCGTTCGATTATCAGAACAATTGAATTTTCATCATTATAAGTATGCTTATGCTGTCATATTTTGACGATGTTAGCTGTTTCAGTTTTAAAGAATAATTGTGCATTTACGTCTTAAATTCACCTCTAAATAATTTGCTTTAGAGGTTATATTTAAGTGATTTTAGATCCAAACGGTATTTTACAGTAAAATTGGTAAAATGCAACACTGAAATCACCATTGTTGGTACTGAATTTCATTAATACTACATTATTGTCGTTGAAAGATTGACTCACAACATTTTAGGGGAGAAAACTATTTTATTACTACACATAATAAGTTGTTCACAGGTTATATTTCTGTTAGTTAGCACATTTAAATGATTTGATTGGTTTATAGTTATTATTTAATAAATATTGACCACTCAATAAACATTTCTGTTAACTTTGACCAAACCAAAGAAATATTCAGTTTTATACAATTGACTGCCAACGTACTCTGGTTATTTATTTTTTTTAAGAAATGAAATGAAACCGCCTCATTTATTATTTATGATTTCGAGTTTTTCCAAGCAAAATGACCCACGGTAATCACAGAACAAGAAGGTATTAGTGAACCGTGGTTATCAGACACTGTGTGTAAACTCTCACTATGTTTACAAATAACTTCATTGTAGACGAATAACCGGGCAACTTTGTATGGCAACCGCAAAGCACTGCACCTCAGTGTGTGTTTTTTTCTATTCTACAACAATCAAAATCCTTTTTATTCAAAGATCAATGTTCATGAAGGTCTGAACTTAAACATAAAATACTGCAAGATTTGTGGACTAAGTTTTGAATGATTTTACAGTTCAAACTCACTGGCAACGGAATCGTCCCTCCTGCTCCCCGTGTTCACAAATGCCTTCGTTTTTACAAGGGTTTGGCTTGCACATATCTGACGAATAAAAATAGGAAAGAAATGCTACTGTGATCACGACAACTGATTAAAACATAAATACAGGACAATGGCATTGTGGTCGAGACAACTGACTTAATTGTGAATATACAATCAAACCACTACGGTCATGACCAACATATTAAAAGATGAATATAGAAATATGACATTGCGGCCACGACAACTGTTTCAATAATTAATATAAAATTATGTTTAATGTTTCTATATAAAGTTATCACGAAAACAACGACGAACTTCAGCTATCGAAACCACAAATATGTTAATTTTAGATGCCTTGTAACCCATATTATTTTGGTAGCACTTGAAAGGGCTTTGTGTGCAGAAACTGTAATAACTGCAATAGCTCTTGAGTCTGTACTGTCTGTCATATTTAACACAGTAGTTATTTGCAAGCAAATACCTTTCAAATCATACCAACACTGTATGGGGTCACAAAGCATCAACATGTAACAATGATGTAAATGGTACTATCATAGAACTAGCTTATTTGTGGGTCAGATTAATTCACGGGGCACACTGTAGGCTGATGCAAAAAAAAACTTCAACAATGTATTATCATATTTAACTAATTGACTTTCATGATCGAAGCAAAAACAAACTTGAGATATGTCTAGAGATAAAAAGATATTTGCCTTTATAAAAAAAATCAATTAATTGGTACGTGGCCACAAATTCCCCATTTAAAAAAACACCAACATATCGCTTATATGTTTTTATGCGTACACAAACCATATACCTTTTTAGTTTTGATAATTTCAGTCAAATGAGTTGAAAATAAAAATGCATTAAAATAAACAAATTGTTTTTGCATCAATGTATGTTGTGCCCCTTTAGAATCTAAAATAAGCGCCTCACATAATAATGTGCAGGCGTTGTAGGTTAATTATAATCCGGTACAAGTATTTAATCCTATCATGTATTTGGATTCAATTTACGTAAGTCTTGATGCAGTTCTTTTCTGGTAACACACATAATGTGCACGTAAAACAAAAAGCTTGTATTTATACTATTACCATACCAGTGCATGACATTGTGTTTTCATCAAAAGTGTAACCAGGTTCACACATACACCGGTAGCTGCCAACTGTATTCTCACATGTTCCATTCTTGCACACAGAAACGTCATTACATTCATTGATATCTGAAAATATGTACAGCTATTTCGTTATTCAAAAGTTAAGAAAGCGATTTTCAAAATAACCTTTGACCGCTATGATTAAGTACAATCGATACACCATATCTATAATATGAATGTATGTAATATTAATAGTTATCATTAATTTCGAATCAAAACAGTTCAGCAAAACGAAAAAAACAAACTTAACTTATGTATTAATAAACATAAAACAATTGTGCCGAACTACTCAAACATACTTTGTGCATCGCAATCTCTCACGAACATCAGACGGACACTACCGCGTCGCTATAAAAGCTAGCTCCATATCCATACATTATAAATGCCGCTATATATCTAATTCACGGTTACACACGCCCCCCCTTAATTTCCTGATCGTTCTCGAATTCAGGACACTTAGGTCTATTATCATGACATTGAGGTTTATCGTAGTTATCGTATCGTATAGTGAGTATTTAACGTCACTATAAAAGCTAGCTCCGTAGCAAGACAGCACAAGTGCCGTTATATATTAAATGCCCCGTTATACAACGGTAACTACGAGGACACGCCCATAAGCCAAGGAATTAAAGATTTACCTGTTTACAGACAAAAGGTTCGAGACCCAGCACACAGTCAATAAGACAAACACAAAGATCAGGAACCGCTCATAAGTTAATGATTGATAACCATAGAAAACGTCTGTTTATGTTATCAACAGCTCCTTTAAGTACAATAAATAATAATTATGTAGTTTTTGTTTTTTCACCGTGGCATCTCGTGTATTGCACTGCCCATCCGTTAAATCCTCCAGCGCATGAACAGTGTTGTGTTCCGTTAGTGGAAGAACATGTGGTAGAAACTGGGTCACAAAGCTGTGAGACATTGCATAGACTGTATGTTGTTTCTAAAAAAAAGCATGTACTCTAGTCTAAACATCATTGCATTTAGCTTGATAACTTCAGTGCAATTCTAAATCAGTGTGAATTAGTGAGGGGTTATTAAAAGCCCTGTTTACAACTAAGTTTTCATCATTCAGCACACTCTTGTGCATATAATTTGACAAAAAAGGGACCCCTTTTTCAACAGATTTATTTTACATTGCTTATTTGAAATATGGTGAACACTTGTTTCTTTCAATGTATGCTCGCACTATATTTCACCTAGCGAGCACCAAAAGCTTTGTTTTCCGATTGTTTTGTTTTGGTGTTCACGAGGATATTTGTTGCTACCTTTCTTTGAAACGAATACATTTTTATATTAGTCTAGAAACAGTTAAAATATCAAATTTGTTACTGTTTGAAGAAGTTATTGTCTAAAAGTTATTTTTTGTCTAATCAACGGGAAGCATATACAAAAGAAGTGGGGGGGGGGGGTTAAATGTGATAACAGAAAATACACACCTTCGTATATCATTGATGCCAAAATGTTAACGGTAATAGCCGTGGTGCCAATAAAAACTACTTGTTGTTCCCATTTACCAGATACGTTATAGTAAACGTTGCGTATATCGCTCATTGTGAATAGTTCTGTTGTAGAAACCGTATAGGTGCAAGTGTGTCCAACGATGCTTCTCTCTTTAAATCTGAATAGTTTGGTTCAATATACTGTATTGTTGTAAACATGTATTTTAAATGAATAAAAAGGCTTAATTTCATTGATGAAAATATATATTTGTTCCCTTAATTTACTTAAATTCACTTCCACAATACATTAGACGACAGAGAAGGCAGTATAAGCACTAGTATCTTAACAGCAGAAAACCTGAAACATTTAGTGAATGATTGATGTCAGTAACAATTCTACGTTTAGGAAGTTTAGCGATGTCTTCGCTAGTCTGTTGAATTCGCAAAAATTATTTTAAGTAGATTCTTTGCTCAATTAAAGGTCGAATTACAAGCTCAGATTTGTATTGCAAAAGAAGGTACATTTTGTAAAATGTAAGAAAAGGAGAAAATTTTGACAACACCTTCTTTCCATTTTGTCAATATGAACGCACACTCCCAACATACACCTGCCTGACGCACACCTTCTGCACCGACGGTGCTACCGTTTAATTGAGATTATAGATGAAGTCAATACAATTTTGGTTTTAATCTCACACAGTTCCTTTAGCTCAATACGTACGTAGAGAAGGGGTGTAACCTTGCGATATATGGATACTGGATATGTATGGTTCCCCAAAGGAGTTCAAATGCATATTTTCCAATATGCTTTCAACATTTCTATTAAAAAAATACTAAAACAAATCCAGTAGTTGAATCTTCAACATGAAACCCGTTCAATGGCTCGGGCAAATGCCAGAAACATCAACGTACATTTTGACAAACAGCACACAACAAAGTGACAACATATATAATAGATAAAACTAGGGGTTGTTGATTGCTTGGTAGCGCCTTGGATGTTAATAAAACATACTTGTTTGTCAATGGAGGCAATTGCGAACAACATGTCACAGAGTTTAATTCTTAAAATATAAATATATATAGTACAGATTCGAATTCCACGGACTTTAAAATGTCGACACACTGACAAAAGGACGGGCGGAGGGATAGAGTGATTACCGTAGGATAACATTTTTGCGGGGCACAAAAACAAAACGTTTATAACTTTTTTCGGGGTGATACTAATCGAGATTAATATGCAGAACAATCGATTAGTATGAACATATGTTTCCAAAATGATAAATACCTAGCAACGGGTTTATTGTTGGTCAATTCCAAAATATTCACAAATACTGTTCGGTTAGCCTTTTCTTCAAACAATTCTTTAATCTGAAAAATTTAATTGCAATTCATGATATATATATATATATATATCTTTATAGGTACATAAAGGCAAGCGAGTGAAGTTATATTGCATTTTTGTTTTTCTTGTTCTTTTGTTCGGGTTGAAATATGTACATCAAACCTTGTCTAGATGTATTGAGTTTATCTAAAATGAGTAATCATACTAAACCTTTTTGGAAAGAACTTCTCTATCTGTGAAAACCTCATAAGTTGTAAATTCGAGTCTTCCAACAAATGTTGATTCAGCTGTAGTCAGAAACGTTTTTTTTTTATTCTGGATTCATGTTATCGATTTTGGTCTTCTAAGTTAGCATATGCGAAAT